>NW_027142009.1:0-2500 GCF_036365525.1 Heterodontus francisci
GTCTTTCGCCCCTATACCCAGGTCGGACGACCGATTTGCACGTCAGGACCGCTACGGACCTCCACCAGAGTTTCCTCTGGCTTCGCCCTGCCCAGGCATAGTTCACCATCTTTCGGGTCCTAACACGTACGCTCGTGCTCCACCTCCCCGCCGGAACGGGTGAGACGGGCCGGTGGTGCGCCCACCGCGCGGGGCGGCGGGATCCCACCTCGGTCGGCCCGCGCCGACCTTCACTTTCATTGCGCCGTGGGGTTTCGTGACACCCTTTGACTCGCGCACGTGTTAGACTTCTTGGTCCGTGTTTCAAGACGGGTCGGGTGGGTTACCGACATCGCCGCGGACCCCTGGCGCCGGCTCGTGGCTCTTCCGACTCGGCGGCGAGACGCGGTCGGGGCGCACTGAGGACAGTCCACCCCTGTTGACAGTCACACCGGGAGCACGGGGAGCCCGTCCCCCCCCACTCACGAGAGGGGAAGGCGCGGCAGCGGTCACTATCCCTCGACCCCGGGAAACGGCGAAGGCTCCTGCCGGGGGGCTATAACACTCGCCGCCGGAGCGACGAGCCACCTTCCCCACCGGCCTTCCCAGCCGACCCAGAGCCGGTCGCGGCGCACCGCCAGCGGAGGAAATGCGCCCGGCGACGGCCGTGCCCGCGCGGGGGGCGGTCCCAGCAGAGGAGATCCGCCGACACCCCAACGCGACCGACCCGTGCCGCCGAGTTGAATCCACCGGGCAGACTGCGCGGACCCCACCCGTTTACCTCTTAACGGTTTCACGCCCTCTTGAACTCTCTCTTCAAAGTTCTTTTCAACTTTCCCTTACGGTACTTGTTGACTATCGGTCTCGTGCCAGTATTTAGCCTTAGATGGAGTTTACCACCCACTTTGGGCTGCATTCACAAGCAACCCGACTCCGAGAAGACTCGATCCCAACGAGCCGGGGGCCGCTACCGGCCTCACACCGTCCTCAGGCTAAGCCTCGATCAGAAGGACTTGGGCCCCGGAGCGTCGTCAGAGAAAGAGGTCTTCTATACGCCACATTTCCCACGCCCGCCAGGCGAGCGGGGATTCGGCGCTGGGCTGTTCCCTCTTCACTCGCAGTTACTAGGGGAATCCTTGTTAGTTTCTTTTCCTCCGCTTAGTAATATGCTTAAATTCAGCGGGTTGTCACGTCTGATCTGAGGTCGTAGGCAGAATGGTGAGCGATCGCGTGCGTGCGTTTCTCAACATCGGATGGCCCCCGCCCAGACTTAAACGCAGCACCAAAAGCTCCAGGCCGGCCGGTATATCTCGCAACTTACTGACAACGGCACCTCGTACTCAACCCTCGGGGGGGGGGGCGCTCACCAGGCCAGGGGTTAGTAACGAGCGGATGTGCACGCGTGTCGACGTCGGGCTTGCGACCGGGCTCGGCTCATAACTGTTCCGGAGTGCCGATAAGGGAGGTGCCGAAGACAAAGAGCGTGGGCGCGGTGCTGGTTTGAACTGCACGAGGGCAGGAGAGAAAAGCGAGCAGCCCACGGGAAGCAAGCGTGGAAAGGACCCGAGACTAGCAGCAGCTAGAAGGCGTGGCAAGAGTTTGGAGCACGTGCAACCGGGGTGGGGGAGTTGGTTCGAAAAGCAGGCAGCAGAGACCAGGGGGACAGGACCGTGCGGCACTGACTAGGTGCACCCTCAGATGTAGGCGAGCTTGCCGGAGGCACAGCGGGAGGCATGCGTGTGGAAGGAGACAGGGCTCCAGCACAACACGCAGCACCGCAGGGACTCCATGGCAAAACTGCACAAACACCGAATGAGGGCACGCAAAGCCAGCGAGGCAGCACGGCAAGCCCACAGTCAACTACGTCAAGCTCTCCTCCTCCTCCTCCTCGTCCAGAACCACTAAACCACGTCGACCACTGGCAACAGCCATCGAGACCGAACCACACGGTTTGCGTCCACCGACATGCCACACCGAGTCTCTCTCTCTCTATGCCGATTCACCAGGCATCGTTCCCATCTCTGCTCTGCACACTCCACAGAGAGTCAACTCTGCCCTCCACGATCCATTCGGAGGCTAACGGCCCGGCAGCAAGCAGTCCCAGCACTGACGCAGTCGTTCGTTTGCAACCCACTGACAGCCGTCCTGGGAAAAGCAGAGGCTGGCCGAGACCAGTGCCGGCGCGCCCGGAGGCCCACGCCGGACTGCCCCCCATCGCGATTAAATGGAGGGACAGAGGTCGAACTCTCCCAAAGGCGGAGTAAACTCCAGGTCTGCACTTAGGGGGACGAAGAGGAGCAAAGGAACCTCTGCGACAAAACCCCAGCCGCGCTCCCGCCGGCAAAGGCGAGTGCGATTGATTGTCAAGCGACCCTCAGACAGGCGTAGCCCCGGGAGGAACCCGGGGCCGCAAAGTGCGTTCAAAGTGTCGATGATCAATGTGTCCTGCAATTCACATTAATTCTCGCAGCTAGCTGCGTTCTTCATCGACGCACGAGCCGAGTGATCCACCGCTAAGAGT
>NW_027142009.1:7500-15000 GCF_036365525.1 Heterodontus francisci
GCCAGATTTACCCTTAAATGCTCATAAATGACTTCCAGGCACTCTTCGGAAGGTCTTTTATTTCAAAAGAAGGTCCTTCCTTGAGGGAGCACTTCTTCGGCCACTTTGCAAGTGCAACCGCTGCCAGCAAAAGTTCTGAAAATCGAGTTCCCGAAAATCTCCGGGTACCCCGCCAACCCCCAGCCACCCGAATCGCAAGTGTCAATTCGGCGGGTTGCCTGCCGGTAGTCCTTCCGAAAATGAGGCGCCAAATCGCCGCAACGGCCATTTTTCATTTCGGCATCGGGACTTCCGACGGCAACTGATTAACTAGCCCGGGGACTAGAGCGGCAGCAAATGCAACGTGCCCTCTTGGCGGGAGCAACTTGACCGCCCCCGTGGGGAAAGGTCAACTCGGGGCCCGGGAAAGTCGCCGAGTCCGACCCCATACACTTCCATGAGTTGGGGGTTTTGGCCTTCCCGGCCCAAGGCTCGCCTTATTTCGGCCTGCACTTTCGGAAAAGGGTGCATTCCTTTTGGTTAATGATTTCACCAGCCCGGGTCTTAGCCTCTGCCCCGACGGCTAAGTCTTTTGGTTAATGATTTCCTGCGGCTGGGACTACCCTTTCCCCCGCCCTGCAGGCACCCGGGTCGGGAGGCCGTCGGGGGCACTTTCCGGGGCAAATCCGGACCCTTACGCAAGGGAGAGTGCGCCCCCCGCCTCGGCCGGGGGTCAGGCTGCCGCCTATTAAGCCCGACAGAAAACCCGAAAAATGGACGAAAATGGGAAAAAATCCCCATCCGAAAAAGGCTTAAAAGTCGGTTGGGCGGCAGCTAGGGTCGGTCTCTGCAGACCTGGAGGCTCGGGTGGACTCTTGGAATAAACGTCCAAGTCCCGACTTGCCACCTCCTACTACTGTGCAGATACCCCGCCAACCCCCAGCCACCCGAATGACAAGCGTCCGATCAGCGGGACGAATTTGACAACTCTGGCCGGACCTCTGGAACTCCATCCCGGGTAACCGGGGCAAATTTTTCCGCTTGATCGCCCTTCCACTGGTTAACCATTTGCCCTTTCGGACTTAGTCTCTGGACATTATTCGACGGATTTTCTGGTTAACCATTTGCCCTTTCGGACTTAGTCTCTGGGCATTATTTTCGACTTTTTGGTTAATGATTTCACACTTTTTACTTACTTTTGCGCTTTTTGGTTAATGATTACTCTGCTTACTGGTTAATTATTTGCCCTTTCGGACTTAGTCTCTGGACATTATTTTCGAGTTTTTGGTTAATGATTTCACACTTTTAACATATTTTTGCGCTTTTTGGTTAATGATTACTCTGCTTACTGGTTAATTATTTGCCCTTTCGGACTTAGTCTCTGGAGATTATTTTCGAGTTTTTGGTTAATGATTTCACACTTTTTACTTACTTTTGCGATTTTTGGTTAATGATTTCACACTTTTTACTTACTTTTGCGCATTTTGGTTAATGATTACTCTGCTTACTGGTTAACCATTTGCCCTTTCGGACTTAGTCTCTGGACATTATTTTCGAGTTTTTGGTTAATGATTTCACACTTTTAACATATTTTTGCGCTTTTTGGTTAATGATTACTCTGCTTACTGGTTAACCATTTGCCCTTTCGGACTTAGTCTCTGCACATTATTTTCGAGTTTTTGGTTAATGATTTCATACTTTTTACTTACTTTTGCGCTTTTTGGTTAATGATTACTCTGCTTACTGGTTAACCATTTGCCCTTTTGGACTTAGTCTCTGGACATTATTTTCGAGTTTTTGGTTAATGATTTCACACTTTTTACTTACTTTTGCGATTTTTGGTTAATGATTACTCTGCTTACTGGTTAACCATTTGCCCTTTCGGACTTAGTCTCTGGAGATTATTTTCGAGTTTTTGGTTAATGATTTCACACTTTTTACTTACTTTTGCGATTTTTGGTTAATGATTTCACACTTTTTACTTACTTTTGCGCATTTTGGTTAATGATTACTCTGCTTACTGGTTAACCATTTGCCCTTTTGGACTTAGTCTCTGCACATTATTTTCGAGTTTTTGGTTAATGATTTCACACTTTTAACATATTTTTGCGCTTTTTGGTTAATGATTTCACACTTTTTACTTACTTTTGCGATTTTTGGTTAATGATTACTCTGCTTACTGGTTAACCATTTGCCCTTTCGGACTTAGTCTCTGGACATTGTTTTCGACATTTTGGTTAATGATTTCACACTTTTAACTTAATTTTGTGCTTTTTGGTTAATGATTTCATACTTTTTACTTACTTTTGCCCTTTTTGGTTAATGATTACTCTGCTTACTGGTTAACCATTTGCCCTTTCGGACTTAGTCTCTGGACATTGTTTTCGACATTTTGGTTAATGATTTCACACTTTTAACTTAATTTTGTGCTTTTTGGTTAATGATTTCATACTTTTTACTTACTTTTGCGATTTTTGGTTAATGATTACTCTGCTTACTGGTTAACCATTTGCCCTTTCGGACTTAGTCTCTGGACATTATTTTCGGGTTTTTGGTTAATGATTTCACACTTTTTACTTACTTTTGCGATTTTTGGTTAGTGATTACTCTGCTTACTGGTTAACCATTTGCCCTTTCGGACTTAGTCTCTGGACATTGTTTTCGACATTTTGGTTAATGATTTCACACTTTTAACTTAATTTTGTGCTTTTTGGTTAATGATTTCATACTTTTTACTTACTTTTGCCCTTTTTGGTTAATGATTACTCTGCTTACTGGTTAACCATTTGCCCTTTCGGACTTAGTCTCTGGACATTGTTTTCGACATTTTGGTTAATGATTTCACACTTTTAACTTAATTTTGTGCTTTTTGGTTAATGATTTCATACTTTTTACTTACTTTTGCGATTTTTGGTTAATGATTACTCTGCTTACTGGTTAACCATTTGCCCTTTCGGACTTAGTCTCTGGACATTATTTTCGGGTTTTTGGTTAATGATTTCACACTTTTTACTTACTTTTGCGATTTTTGGTTAATGATTACTCTGCTTACTGGTTAACCATTTGCCCTTTCGGACTTAGTCTCTGGACATTGTTTTCGACATTTTGGTTAATGATTTCACACTTTTAACTTAATTTTGTGCTTTTTGGTTAATGATTTCATACTTTTTACTTACTTTTGCCCTTTTTGGTTAATGATTACTCTGCTTACTGGTTAACCATTTGCCCTTTCGGACTTAGTCTCTGGACATTGTTTTCGACATTTTGGTTAATGATTTCACACTTTTAACTTAATTTTGTGCTTTTTGGTTAATGATTTCATACTTTTTACTTACTTTTGCGATTTTTGGTTAATGATTACTCTGCTTACTGGTTAACCATTTGCCCTTTCGGACTTAGTCTCTGGACATTATTTTCGGGTTTTTGGTTAATGATTTCACACTTTTTACTTACTTTTGCGATTTTTGGTTAATGATTACTCTGCTTACTGGTTAACCATTTGCCCTTTCGGACTTAGTCTCTGGACATTGTTTTCGACATTTTGGTTAATGATTTCACACTTTTAACTTAATTTTGTGCTTTTTGGTTAATGATTTCATACTTTTTACTTACTTTTGCCCTTTTTGGTTAATGATTACTCTGCTTACTGGTTAACCATTTGCCCTTTCGGACTTAGTCTCTGGACATTGTTTTCGACATTTTGGTTAATGATTTCACACTTTTAACTTAATTTTGTGCTTTTTGGTTAATGATTTCATACTTTTTACTTACTTTTGCGATTTTTGGTTAATGATTACTCTGCTTACTGGTTAACCATTTGCCCTTTCGCACTTAGTCTCTGGAGATTATTTTCGACTTTTTGGTTAATGATTTCACACTTTTAACTTAATTTTGTGCTTTTTGGTTAATGATTTCATACTTTTTACTTACTTTTGCCCTTTTTGGTTAATGATTACTCTGCTTACTGGTTAACCATTTGCCCTTTCGGACTTGGTCTCTGGACATTATTTTCGAGTTTTTGGTTAATGATTTCACACTTTTTACTTACTTTTGCGATTTTTGGTTAATGATTTCACACTTTTTACTTACTTTTGCGATTTTTGGTTAATGATTACTCTGCTTACTGGTTAACCATTTGCCCTTTCGGACTTAGTCTCTGGAGATTATTTTCGAGTTTTTGGTTAATGATTTCACACTTTTTACTTACTTTTGCGATTTTTGGTTAATGATTTCACACTTTTTACTTACTTTTGCGATTTTTGGTTAATGATGACTCTGCTTACTGGTTAATTATTTGTACTTTCGGACTTGGTCTCTGGACATTATTTTCGAGTTTTTGGTTAATGATTTCACACTTTTAACATAATTTTGCGCTTTTTGGTTAATGATTACTCTGCTTACTGGTTAACCATTTGCCCTTTCGGACTTAGTCTCTGCACATTATTTTCGAGTTTTTGGTTAATGATTTCACACTTTTAACTTAATTTTGTGCTTTTTGGTTAATGATTTCATACTTTTTACTTACTTTTGCCCTTTTTGGTTAATGATTACTCTGCTTACTGGTTAACCATTTGCCCTTTCGGACTTAGTCTCTGGAGATTATTTTCGAGTTTTTGGTTAATGATTTCACACTTTAACATATTTTTAAGCTTTTTGGTTAATGATTACTCTGCTTACTGGTTAACCATTTGCCCTTTCGGACTTAGTCTCTGCACATTATTTTCGAGTTTTTGGTTAATGATTTCACACTTTTAACATATTTTTGCGCTTTTTGGTTAATGATTACTCTGCTTACTGGTTAACCATTTGCCCTTTCGGACTTAGTCTCTGCACATTATTTTCGACTTTTTGGTTAATGATTTCACACTTTTAACATATTTTTGCGCTTTTTGGTTAATGATTTCATACTTTTTACTTACTTTTGCGCCTTTTGGTTAATGATTACTCTGCTTACTGGTTAACCATTTGCCCTTTCGGACTTAGTCTCTGGAGATTATTTTCGAGTTTTTGGTTAATGATTTCACACTTTTTACTTACTTTTGCGATTTTTGGTTAATGATTACTCTGCTTACTGGTTAACCATTTGCCCTTTCGGACTTAGTCTCTGCACATTATTTTCGAGTTTTTGGTTAATGATTTCACACTTTTAACATATTTTTGCGCTTTTTGGTTAATGATTACTCTGCTTACTGGTTAACCATTTGCCCTTTCGGACTTAGTCTCTGCACATTATTTTCGACTTTTTGGTTAATGATTTCACACTTTTAACATATTTTTGCGCTTTTTGGTTAATGATTTCATACTTTTTACTTACTTTTGCGCCTTTTGGTTAATGATTACTCTGCTTACTGGTTAACCATTTGCCCTTTCGGACTTAGTCTCTGGAGATTATTTTCGAGTTTTTGGTTAATGATTTCACACTTTTTACTTACTTTTGCGATTTTTGGTTAATGATTACTCTGCTTACTGGTTAACCATTTGCCCTTTTGGACTTAGTCTCTGGACATTATTTTCGGGTTTTTGGTTAATGATTTCACACTTTTTACTTACTTTTGCGATTTTTGGTTAATGATGACTCTGCTTACTGGTTAACCATTTGCCCTTTCGCACTTAGTCTCTGGAGATTATTTTCGACTTTTTGGTTAATGATTTCACACTTTTAACTTAATTTTGTGCTTTTTGGTTAATGATTTCATACTTTTTACTTACTTTTGCCCTTTTTGGTTAATGATTACTCTGCTTACTGGTTAACCATTTGCCCTTTCGGACTTGGTCTCTGGACATTATTTTCGAGTTTTTGGTTAATGATTTCACACTTTTTACTTACTTTTGCGATTTTTGGTTAATGATTTCACACTTCTTACTTACTTTTGCGATTTTTGGTTAATGATTACTCTGCTTACTGGTTAACCATTTGCCCTTTCGGACTTAGTCTCTGGACATTATTTTCGAGTTTTTGGTTAATGATTTCACACTTTTTACTTACTTTTGCGATTTTTGGTTAATGATTTCACACTTTTTACTTACTTTTGCGATTTTTGGTTAATGATGACTCTGCTTACTGGTTAATTATTTGTACTTTCGGACTTGGTCTCTGGACATTATTTTCGACTTTTTGGTTAATGATTTCACACTTTTAACATAATTTTGCGCTTTTTGGTTAATGATTACTCTGCTTGCTTGTTACTGATTTCCCCTTTCGGACTTGATCTCTGGCCGTTCTTTTCGACCTTTTTGGATCAGGTTTCCACACTCTGAAATTATTTTGGGCTCACTGATTAGGCGAGATCAAGGGGGCATGCCTGGGCACTTTGGGCTCAGTTTGGGAAGGCGGCGTCCGTGTGCTCCTCCGCCCTTCCCGCACTTGCGGCTAGGTTTGCCAAACTGCGCTGACCCGCAGCCCTGCCTTTTTGCCCACGGCACACGGAACGACTCAAGTCTGGCTCCGTTCCAGGCCGTTGCCTCCGGCTGCCCGCCGTCCGGCCGGCCTGGGACGTACCCCGGCTGACGGCGCCGGAGGCCCTCTAGCAGCCACCGGTGCCGCGGGCCAATGGGTCCGGGCGTTCCGGAGCTATCGGTGGGGAAGTGCTCTCCCCTTTTCCTGACGCCGTTCGCCCGAGCAGAGGTGCAGCCTGACGGGACTGCTGTCGCCTTCCGCGGCGCACCGGCCCCTTTCACCTGCCGTCGACCGCGCGGAGCTCGGACCTCCCTCCCCGAAGTTATGGCCCCGGCGCCGGAGGGTGCCCGGGGCCGGGCATTCAGCGGGGTGAGTCTTAACCTTCCCGGTCAGCCTGCGGGGTCGGTGCGCCGGCACTCGACGCCGGAGGGTCCCCTCTTTCCGTAGAGCCCCGCCCGGTGCCGATCGGCCGGCGGATTGCGGAGCGAACCGCGCCTGACCGACGGGCCTCGGAAACCCGTTGCAGTCGACGGGGGGGAACCGGACAGCGGGACGAGGTGCCGATTCCACCCGCAGATTCGATCCCGAAATCCCGCGGGATTCGGCGGTCCGACCCGACAGATTCAAACGTCGCCCGGGCGGCCCCCAGCGGTCGGGCCGGCCTGGTTCCGCCACCGCCCGATGCCCCTCGCCCCCGGCTACCGCCGGCCGCGCAGACCGAGCGAATGCGGCCGGACGTCCGGCGGCAATCGGCCGGAAAGCGGTATGGCCATTTCCTACTGTCCCTCGGACGGGCAGAGGGGCGGCGCCGGGGCACTCGCGGACCAGGCCGCGCCCCTCCGAGCCCTACCGCCTGCCGTCGACCGCGCGGGGATCGGACCTCCCTCCCCGAAGTTATGGCCCCGGAGCCGGAGGGTAGCCGGGGCCGGGCATTCAGCGGGGTGAGTCTTCACCTTCCCGGTCAGCCTGCGGGGTCGGTGCGCCGGCACTCGACGCGGGAGGGTCCCCTCTTTCCGTAGAGCCCCGCCCGGTGCCGATCGGCCGGCGGATTGCGGAGCGAACCGCGCCTGACCGACGGGCCTCGGAAACCCGTTGCAGTCGACCGGGGGGAACCGGACAGCGGG
>NW_027142009.1:27500-37500 GCF_036365525.1 Heterodontus francisci
TGGGCGGCAGCTAGGGTCGGTCTCTGCAGACCTGGAGGCTCGGGTGGACTCTTGGAATAAACGTCCAAGTCCCGACTTGCCACCTCCTACTACTGTGCAGATACCCCGCCAACCCCCAGCCACCCGAATGACAAGCGTCCGATCAGCGGGACGAATTTGACAACTCTGGCCGGACCTCTGGAACTCCATCCCGGGTAACCGGGGCAAATTTTTCCGCTTGATCGCCCTTCCACTGGTTAACCATTTGCCCTTTCGGACTTAGTCTCTGGACATTATTCGACGGATTTTCTGGTTAACCATTTGCCCTTTCGGACTTAGTCTCTGGGCATTATTTTCGACTTTTTGGTTAATGATTTCACACTTTTTACTTACTTTTGCGCTTTTTGGTTAATGATTACTCTGCTTACTGGTTAATTATTTGCCCTTTCGGACTTAGTCTCTGGACATTATTTTCGAGTTTTTGGTTAATGATTTCACACTTTTAACATATTTTTGCGCTTTTTGGTTAATGATTACTCTGCTTACTGGTTAATTATTTGCCCTTTCGGACTTAGTCTCTGGAGATTATTTTCGAGTTTTTGGTTAATGATTTCACACTTTTTACTTACTTTTGCGATTTTTGGTTAATGATTTCACACTTTTTACTTACTTTTGCGCATTTTGGTTAATGATTACTCTGCTTACTGGTTAACCATTTGCCCTTTCGGACTTAGTCTCTGGACATTATTTTCGAGTTTTTGGTTAATGATTTCACACTTTTAACATATTTTTGCGCTTTTTGGTTAATGATTACTCTGCTTACTGGTTAACCATTTGCCCTTTCGGACTTAGTCTCTGCACATTATTTTCGAGTTTTTGGTTAATGATTTCATACTTTTTACTTACTTTTGCGCTTTTTGGTTAATGATTACTCTGCTTACTGGTTAACCATTTGCCCTTTTGGACTTAGTCTCTGGACATTATTTTCGAGTTTTTGGTTAATGATTTCACACTTTTTACTTACTTTTGCGATTTTTGGTTAATGATTACTCTGCTTACTGGTTAACCATTTGCCCTTTCGGACTTAGTCTCTGGAGATTATTTTCGAGTTTTTGGTTAATGATTTCACACTTTTTACTTACTTTTGCGATTTTTGGTTAATGATTTCACACTTTTTACTTACTTTTGCGCATTTTGGTTAATGATTACTCTGCTTACTGGTTAACCATTTGCCCTTTTGGACTTAGTCTCTGCACATTATTTTCGAGTTTTTGGTTAATGATTTCACACTTTTAACATATTTTTGCGCTTTTTGGTTAATGATTTCACACTTTTTACTTACTTTTGCGATTTTTGGTTAATGATTACTCTGCTTACTGGTTAACCATTTGCCCTTTCGGACTTAGTCTCTGGACATTATTTTCGACATTTTGGTTAATGATTTCACACTTTTAACTTAATTTTGTGCTTTTTGGTTAATGATTTCATACTTTTTACTTACTTTTGCCCTTTTTGGTTAATGATTACTCTGCTTACTGGTTAACCATTTGCCCTTTCGGACTTAGTCTCTGGACATTGTTTTCGACATTTTGGTTAATGATTTCACACTTTTAACTTAATTTTGTGCTTTTTGGTTAATGATTTCATACTTTTTACTTACTTTTGCCCTTTTTGGTTAATGATTACTCTGCTTACTGGTTAACCATTTGCCCTTTCGGACTTAGTCTCTGGAGATTATTTTCGAGTTTTTGGTTAATGATTTCACACTTTTTACTTACTTTTGCGATTTTTGGTTAATGATTACTCTGCTTACTGGTTAACCATTTGCCCTTTCGGACTTAGTCTCTGCACATTATTTTCGAGTTTTTGGTTAATGATTTCACACTTTTAACATATTTTTGCGCTTTTTGGTTAATGATTACTCTGCTTACTGGTTAACCATTTGCCCTTTCGGACTTAGTCTCTGCACATTATTTTCGACTTTTTGGTTAATGATTTCACACTTTTAACATATTTTTGCGCTTTTTGGTTAATGATTTCATACTTTTTACTTACTTTTGCGCCTTTTGGTTAATGATTACTCTGCTTACTGGTTAACCATTTGCCCTTTCGGACTTAGTCTCTGGAGATTATTTTCGAGTTTTTGGTTAATGATTTCACACTTTTTACTTACTTTTGCGATTTTTGGTTAATGATTACTCTGCTTACTGGTTAACCATTTGCCCTTTCGGACTTAGTCTCTGGACATTATTTTCGAGTTTTTGGTTAATGATTTCACACTTTTAACATATTTTTGCGATTTTTGGTTAATGATTACTCTGCTTACTGGTTAATTATTTGCCCTTTCGGACTTAGTCTCTGCACATTATTTTCGAGTTTTTGGTTAATGATTTCACACTTTTAACATATTTTTGCGCTTTTTGGTTACTGATTTCATACTTTTTACTTACTTTTGCGCCTTTTGGTTAATGATTACTCTGCTTACTGGTTAACCATTTGCCCTTTCGGACTTAGTCTCTGGACATTATTTTCGAGTTTTTGGTTAATGATTTCACACTTTTTACTTACTTTTGCGATTTTTGGTTAATGATTACTCTGCTTACTGGTTAACCATTTGCCCTTTCGGACTTAGTCTCTGGACATTATTTTCGGGTTTTTGGTTAATGATTTCACACTTTTTACTTACTTTTGCGATTTTTGGTTAATGATTACTCTGCTTACTGGTTAACCATTTGCCCTTTCGGACTTAGTCTCTGGAGATTATTTTCGAGTTTTTGGTTAATGATTTCACACTTTTTACTTACTTTTGCGATTTTTGGTTAATGATTACTCTGCTTACTGGTTAACCATTTGCCCTTTTGGACTTAGTCTCTGGACATTATTTTCGGGTTTTTGGTTAATGATTTCACACTTTTTACTTACTTTTGCGATTTTTGGTTAATGATGACTCTGCTTACTGGTTAACCATTTGCCCTTTCGCACTTAGTCTCTGGAGATTATTTTCGACTTTTTGGTTAATGATTTCACACTTTTAACTTAATTTTGTGCTTTTTGGTTAATGATTTCATACTTTTTACTTACTTTTGCCCTTTTTGGTTAATGATTACTCTGCTTACTGGTTAACCATTTGCCCTTTCGGACTTGGTCTCTGGACATTATTTTCGAGTTTTTGGTTAATGATTTCACACTTTTTACTTACTTTTGCGATTTTTGGTTAATGATTTCACACTTCTTACTTACTTTTGCGATTTTTGGTTAATGATTACTCTGCTTACTGGTTAACCATTTGCCCTTTCGGACTTAGTCTCTGGACATTATTTTCGGGTTTTTGGTTTATGATTTCACACTTTTTACTTACTTTTGCCCTTTTTGGTTAATGATTACTCTGCTTACTGGTTAACCATTTGCCCTTTCGGACTTGGTCTCTGGACATTATTTTCGACATTTTGGTTAATGATTTCACACTTTTAACATATTTTTGCGCTTTTTGGTTAATGATTACTCTGCTTACTGGTTAACCATTTGCCCTTTTGGACTTAGTCTCTGCACATTATTTTCGAGTTTTTGGTTAATGATTTCACACTTTTTACTTACTTTTGCGATTTTTGGTTAATGATTACTCTGCTTACTGGTTAACCATTTGCCCTTTCGGACTTAGTCTCTGGACATTATTTTCGAGTTTTTGGTTAATGATTTCACACTTTTAACATATTTTTGCGCTTTTTGGTTAATGATTACTCTGCTTACTGGTTAACCATTTGCCCTTTTGGACTTAGTCTCTGCACATTATTTTCGAGTTTTTGGTTAATGATTTCACACTTTTTACTTACTTTTGCGATTTTTGGTTAATGATTACTCTGCTTACTGGTTAACCATTTGCCCTTTCGGACTTAGTCTCTGGACATTATTTTCGAGTTTTTGGTTAATGATTTCACACTTTTAACATATTTTTGCGCTTTTTGGTTAATGATTACTCTGCTTACTGGTTAACCATTTGCCCTTTTGGACTTAGTCTCTGCACATTATTTTCGAGTTTTTGGTTAATGATTTCACACTTTTAACATATTTTTGCGCTTTTTGGTTAATGATTACTCTGCTTACTGGTTAACCATTTGCCCTTTCGGACTTAGTCTCTGGAGATTATTTTCGGGTTTTTGGTTAATGATTTCACACTTTTTACTTACTTTTGCGATTTTTGGTTAATGATGACTCTGCTTACTGGTTAACCATTTGCCCTTTCGGACTTAGTCTCTGGAGATTATTTTCGACTTTTTGGTTAATGATTTCACACTTTTTACTTACTTTTGCGATTTTTGGTTAATGATGACTCTGCTTACTGGTTAACCATTTGCCCTTTCGGACTTAGTCTCTGGAGATTATTTTCGACTTTTTGGTTAATGATTTCACACTTTTTACTTACTTTTGCGATTTTTGGTTAATGATTTCATACTTTTTACTTACTTTTGCGATTTTTGGTTAATGATTACTCTGCTTACTGGTTAACCATTTGCCCTTTCGGACTTAGTCTCTGGACATTATTTTCGAGTTTTTGGTTAATGATTTCACACTTTTAACATATTTTTGCGCTTTTTGGTTAATGATTACTCTGCTTACTGGTTAACCATTTGCCCTTTTGGACTTAGTCTCTGGACATTATTTTCGAGTTTTTGGTTAATGATTTCACACTTTTAACATATTTTTGCGCTTTTTGGTTAATGATTACTCTGCTTACTGGTTAACCATTTGCCCTTTTGGACTTGGTCTCTGGACATTATTTTCGACTTTTTGGTTAATGATTTCACACTTTTAACTTAATTTTGTGCTTTTTGGTTAATGATTTCACACTTTTTACTTACTTTTGCGATTTTTGGTTAATGATTTCATACTTTTTACTTACTTTTGCGCCTTTTGGTTAATGATGACTCTGCTTACTGGTTAACCATTTGCCCTTTCGGACTTGGTCTCTGGACATTATTTTCGACATTTTGGTTAATGATTTCACACTTTTTACTTACTTTTGCGATTTTTGGTTAATGATTTCACACTTTTTACTTACTTTTGCGATTTTTGGTTAATGATTACTCTGCTTACTGGTTAACCATTTGCCCTTTTGGACTTAGTCTCTGGACATTATTTTCGAGTTTTTGGTTAATGATTTCACACTTTTAACATATTTTTGCGCTTTTTGGTTAATGATGACTCTGCTTACTGGTTAACCATTTGCCCTTTCGGACTTAGTCTCTGCACATTATTTTCGAGTTTTTGGTTAATGATTTCACACTTTTTACTTACTTTTGCGATTTTTGGTTAATGATTTCATACTTTTTACTTACTTTTGCGATTTTTGGTTAATGATGACTCTGCTTACTGGTTAATTATTTGTACTTTCGGACTTGGTCTCTGGACATTATTTTCGAGTTTTTGGTTAATGATTTCACACTTTTTACTTACTTTTGCGATTTTTGGTTAATGATTACTCTGCTTACTGGTTAACCATTTGCCCTTTCGGACTTAGTCTCTGCACATTATTTTCGAGTTTTTGGTTAATGATTTCACACTTTTTACTTACTTTTGCGATTTTTGGTTAATGATTTCATACTTTTTACTTACTTTTGCGATTTTTGGTTAATGATGACTCTGCTTACTGGTTAATTATTTGTACTTTCGGACTTGGTCTCTGGACATTATTTTCGAGTTTTTGGTTAATGATTTCACACTTTTTACTTACTTTTGCGATTTTTGGTTAATGATGACTCTGCTTACTGGTTAACCATTTGCCCTTTCGGACTTAGTCTCTGCACATTATTTTCGAGTTTTTGGTTAATGATTTCACACTTTTTACTTACTTTTGCGATTTTTGGTTAATGATTTCATACTTTTTACTTACTTTTGCGATTTTTGGTTAATGATGACTCTGCTTACTGGTTAATTATTTGTACTTTCGGACTTGGTCTCTGGACATTATTTTCGAGTTTTTGGTTAATGATTTCACACTTTTTACTTACTTTTGCGATTTTTGGTTAATGATTACTCTGCTTACTGGTTAACCATTTGCCCTTTCGGACTTGGTCTCTGGACATTATTTTCGAGTTTTTGGTTAATGATTTCACACTTTTAACATATTTTTGCGATTTTTGGTTAATGATGACTCTGCTTACTGGTTAACCATTTGCCCTTTCGGACTTAGTCTCTGGAGATTATTTTCGAGTTTTTGGTTAATGATTTCACACTTTTTACTTACTTTTGCGATTTTTGGTTAATGATTACTCTGCTTACTGGTTAACCATTTGCCCTTTCGGACTTAGTCTCTGGACATTATTTTCGAGTTTTTGGTTAATGATTTCACACTTTTAACATATTTTTGCGCTTTTTGGTTAATGATTACTCTGCTTACTGGTTAACCATTTGCCCTTTTGGACTTAGTCTCTGGACATTATTTTCGAGTTTTTGGTTAATGATTTCACACTTTTAACATATTTTTGCGCTTTTTGGTTAATGATGACTCTGCTTACTGGTTAACCATTTGCCCTTTCGGACTTAGTCTCTGCACATTATTTTCGAGTTTTTGGTTAATGATTTCACACTTTTTACTTACTTTTGCGATTTTTGGTTAATGATTTCATACTTTTTACTTACTTTTGCGATTTTTGGTTAATGATGACTCTGCTTACTGGTTAATTATTTGTACTTTCGGACTTGGTCTCTGGACATTATTTTCGAGTTTTTGGTTAATGATTTCACACTTTTTACTTACTTTTGCGATTTTTGGTTAATGATTACTCTGCTTACTGGTTAACCATTTGCCCTTTCGGACTTAGTCTCTGCACATTATTTTCGAGTTTTTGGTTAATGATTTCACACTTTTTACTTACTTTTGCGATTTTTGGTTAATGATTTCATACTTTTTACTTACTTTTGCGATTTTTGGTTAATGATGACTCTGCTTACTGGTTAATTATTTGTACTTTCGGACTTGGTCTCTGGAGATTATTTTCGAGTTTTTGGTTAATGATTTCACACTTTTTACTTACTTTTGCGATTTTTGGTTAATGATGACTCTGCTTACTGGTTAACCATTTGCCCTTTCGGACTTAGTCTCTGCACATTATTTTCGAGTTTTTGGTTAATGATTTCACACTTTTTACTTACTTTTGCGATTTTTGGTTAATGATTTCATACTTTTTACTTACTTTTGCGATTTTTGGTTAATGATGACTCTGCTTACTGGTTAATTATTTGTACTTTCGGACTTGGTCTCTGGACATTATTTTCGAGTTTTTGGTTAATGATTTCACACTTTTTACTTACTTTTGCGATTTTTGGTTAATGATTACTCTGCTTACTGGTTAACCATTTGCCCTTTCGGACTTGGTCTCTGGACATTATTTTCGAGTTTTTGGTTAATGATTTCACACTTTTAACATATTTTTGCGATTTTTGGTTAATGATGACTCTGCTTACTGGTTAACCATTTGCCCTTTCGGACTTAGTCTCTGGAGATTATTTTCGAGTTTTTGGTTAATGATTTCACACTTTTTACTTACTTTTGCGATTTTTGGTTAATGATTACTCTGCTTACTGGTTAACCATTTGCCCTTTCGGACTTAGTCTCTGGAGATTATTTTCGACTTTTTGGTTAATGATTTCACACTTTTTACTTACTTTTGCGATTTTTGGTTAATGATGACTCTGCTTACTGGTTAACCATTTGCCCTTTCGGACTTAGTCTCTGGAGATTATTTTCGACTTTTTGGTTAATGATTTCACACTTTTTACTTACTTTTGCGATTTTTGGTTAATGATTTCATACTTTTTACTTACTTTTGCGATTTTTGGTTAATGATTACTCTGCTTACTGGTTAACCATTTGCCCTTTCGGACTTAGTCTCTGGACATTATTTTCGAGTTTTTGGTTAATGATTTCACACTTTTAACATATTTTTGCGCTTTTTGGTTAATGATTACTCTGCTTACTGGTTAACCATTTGCCCTTTTGGACTTAGTCTCTGGAGATTATTTTCGAGTTTTTGGTTAATGATTTCACACTTTTTACTTACTTTTGCGATTTTTGGTTAATGATTTCATACTTTTTACTTACTTTTGCGATTTTTGGTTAATGATTACTCTGCTTACTGGTTAACCATTTGCCCTTTCGGACTTAGTCTCTGGACATTATTTTCGAGTTTTTGGTTAATGATTTCACACTTTTAACATATTTTTGCGCTTTTTGGTTAATGATTACTCTGCTTACTGGTTAACCATTTGCCCTTTTGGACTTAGTCTCTGGACATTATTTTCGAGTTTTTGGTTAATGATTTCACACTTTTAACATATTTTTGCGCTTTTTGGTTAATGATTACTCTGCTTACTGGTTAACCATTTGCCCTTTTGGACTTGGTCTCTGGACATTATTTTCGACTTTTTGGTTAATGATTTCACACTTTTAACTTAATTTTGTGCTTTTTGGTTAATGATTTCACACTTTTTACTTACTTTTGCGATTTTTGGTTAATGATTTCATACTTTTTACTTACTTTTGCGCCTTTTGGTTAATGATGACTCTGCTTACTGGTTAACCATTTGCCCTTTCGGACTTGGTCTCTGGACATTATTTTCGACATTTTGGTTAATGATTTCACACTTTTTACTTACTTTTGCGATTTTTGGTTAATGATTTCACACTTTTTACTTACTTTTGCGATTTTTGGTTAATGATTACTCTGCTTACTGGTTAACCATTTGCCCTTTCGGACTTAGTCTCTGGAGATTATTTTCGACTTTTTGGTTAATGATTTCACACTTTTAACTTAATTTTGTGCTTTTTGGTTAATGATTTCATACTTTTTACTTACTTTTGCCCTTTTTGGTTAATGATTACTCTGCTTACTGGTTAACCATTTGCCCTTTCGGACTTGGTCTCTGGACATTATTTTCGACATTTTGGTTAATGATTTCACACTTTTAACATAATTTTGCGCTTTTTGGTTAATGATTACTCTGCTTGCTTGTTACTGATTTCCCCATTCGGACTTGATCTCTGGCCGTTCTTTTCGACCTTTTTGGATAAGGTTTCCACACTCTGAAATTATTTTGGGCTCACTGATTAGGCGAGATCAAGGGGGCATGCCTGGGCACTTTGGGCTCAGTTTGGGAAGGCGGCGTCCGTGTGCTCCTCCGCCCTTCCCGCACTTGCGGCTAGGTTTGCCAAACTGCGCTGACCCGCAGCCCTGCCTTTTTGCCCACGGCACGGAACGACTCAAGTCTGGCTCCGTTCCAGGCCGTTGCCTCCGGCTGCCCGCCGTCCGGCCGGCCTGGGACGTACCCCGGCTGACGGCGCCGGAGGCCCTCTAGCAGCCACCGGTGCCGCGGGCCAATGGGTCCGGGCGTTCCGGAGCTATCGGTGGGGAAGTGCTCTCCCCTTTTCCTGACGCCGTTCGCCCGAGCAGAGGTGCAGCCTGACGGGACTGCTGTCGCCTTCCGCGGCGCACCGGCCCCTTTCACCTGCCGTCGACCGCGCGGAGCTCGGACCTTCCTCCCCGAAGTTATGGCCCCGGAGCCGGAGGGTACCCGGGGCCGGGCATTCAGCGGCGTGAGTCTTAACCTTCCCGGTCAGCCTGCGGGGTCGGTGCGCCGGCACTCGACGCGGGAGGGTCCCCTCTTTCCGTAGAGCCCCGCCCGGTGCCGATCGGCCGGCGGATTGCGGAGCGAACCGCGCCTGACCGACGGGCCTCGGAAACCCGTTGCAGTCGACGGGGGGGAACCGGACAGCGGGACGAGGTGCCGATTCCACCCGCAGATTCGATCCCGAAATCCCGCGGGATTCGGCGGTCCGACCCGACAGATTCAAACGTCGCCCGGGCGGCCCCCAGCGGTCGGGCCGGCCTGGTTCCGCCACCGCCCGATGCCCCTCGCCCCCGGCTACCGCCGGCCGCGCCGACCGAGCGAATGCGGCCGGACGTCCGGCGGCAATCGGCCGGAAAGCGGTATGGCCATTTCCTACTGTCCCTCGGACGGGCAGAGG
>NW_027142009.1:50000-52377 GCF_036365525.1 Heterodontus francisci
AGTGCAACCGCTGCCAGCAAAAGTTCTGAAAATCGAGTTCCCGAAAATCTCCGGGTACCCCGCCAACCCCCAGCCACCCGAATCGCAAGTGTCAATTCGGCGGGTTGCCTGCCGGTAGTCCTTCCGAAAATGAGGCGCCAAATCGCCGCAACGGCCATTTTTCATTTCGGCATCGGGACTTCCGACGGCAACTGATTAACTAGCCCGGGGACTAGAGCGGCAGCAAATGCAACGTGCCCTCTTGGCGGGAGCAACTTGACCGCCCCCGTGGGGAAAGGTCAACTCGGGGCCCGGGAAAGTCGCCGAGTCCGACCCCATACACTTCCATGAGTTGGGGGTTTTGGCCTTCCCGGCCCAAGGCTCGCCTTATTTCGGCCTGCACTTTCGGAAAAGGGTGCATTCCTTTTGGTTAATGATTTCACCAGCCCGGGTCTTAGCCTCTGCCCCGACGGCTAAGTCTTTTGGTTAATGATTTCCTGCGGCTGGGACTACCCTTTCCCCCGCCCTGCAGGCACCCGGGTCGGGAGGCCGTCGGGGGCACTTTCCGGGGCAAATCCGGACCCTTACGCAAGGGAGAGTGCGCCCCCCGCCTCGGCCGGGGGTCAGGCTGCCGCCTATTAAGCCCGACAGAAAACCCGAAAAATGGACGAAAATGGGAAAAAATCCCCATCCGAAAAAGGCTTAAAAGTCGGTTGGGCGGCAGCTAGGGTCGGTCTCTGCAGACCTGGAGGCTCGGGTGGACTCTTGGAATAAACGTCCAAGTCCCGACTTGCCACCTCCTACTACTGTGCAGATACCCCGCCAACCCCCAGCCACCCGAATGACAAGCGTCCGATCAGCGGGACGAATTTGACAACTCTGGCCGGACCTCTGGAACTCCATCCCGGGTAACCGGGGCAAATTTTTCCGCTTGATCGCCCTTCCACTGGTTAACCATTTGCCCTTTCGGACTTAGTCTCTGGACATTATTCGACGGATTTTCTGGTTAACCATTTGCCCTTTCGGACTTAGTCTCTGGGCATTATTTTCGACTTTTTGGTTAATGATTTCACACTTTTTACTTACTTTTGCGCTTTTTGGTTAATGATTACTCTGCTTACTGGTTAATTATTTGCCCTTTCGGACTTAGTCTCTGGACATTATTTTCGAGTTTTTGGTTAATGATTTCACACTTTTAACATATTTTTGCGCTTTTTGGTTAATGATTACTCTGCTTACTGGTTAATTATTTGCCCTTTCGGACTTAGTCTCTGGAGATTATTTTCGAGTTTTTGGTTAATGATTTCACACTTTTTACTTACTTTTGCGATTTTTGGTTAATGATTTCACACTTTTTACTTACTTTTGCGCATTTTGGTTAATGATTACTCTGCTTACTGGTTAACCATTTGCCCTTTCGGACTTAGTCTCTGGACATTATTTTCGAGTTTTTGGTTAATGATTTCACACTTTTAACATATTTTTGCGCTTTTTGGTTAATGATTACTCTGCTTACTGGTTAACCATTTGCCCTTTCGGACTTAGTCTCTGCACATTATTTTCGAGTTTTTGGTTAATGATTTCATACTTTTTACTTACTTTTGCGCTTTTTGGTTAATGATTACTCTGCTTACTGGTTAACCATTTGCCCTTTTGGACTTAGTCTCTGGACATTATTTTCGAGTTTTTGGTTAATGATTTCACACTTTTTACTTACTTTTGCGATTTTTGGTTAATGATTACTCTGCTTACTGGTTAACCATTTGCCCTTTCGGACTTAGTCTCTGGAGATTATTTTCGAGTTTTTGGTTAATGATTTCACACTTTTTACTTACTTTTGCGATTTTTGGTTAATGATTTCACACTTTTTACTTACTTTTGCGCATTTTGGTTAATGATTACTCTGCTTACTGGTTAACCATTTGCCCTTTTGGACTTAGTCTCTGCACATTATTTTCGAGTTTTTGGTTAATGATTTCACACTTTTAACATATTTTTGCGCTTTTTGGTTAATGATTTCACACTTTTTACTTACTTTTGCGATTTTTGGTTAATGATTACTCTGCTTACTGGTTAACCATTTGCCCTTTCGGACTTAGTCTCTGGACATTATTTTCGACATTTTGGTTAATGATTTCACACTTTTAACTTAATTTTGTGCTTTTTGGTTAATGATTTCATACTTTTTACTTACTTTTGCCCTTTTTGGTTAATGATTACTCTGCTTACTGGTTAACCATTTGCCCTTTCGGACTTAGTCTCTGGACATTGTTTTCGACATTTTGGTTAATGATTTCACACTTTTAACTTAATTTTGTGCTTTTTGGTTAATGATTTCATACTTTTTACTTACTTTTGCCCTTTTTGGTTAATGATTACTCTGCTTACTGGTTAACCA